>NC_048299.1:61994368-62037530 GCF_013100865.1 Trachemys scripta elegans | reverse complement strand
TCCCCCCCCCCCCCCCCGCCCCCAATTGAACTAACTTTGTTATCTCCATACTGATTTATACCTGCCTCTGGAAATTTCCATTACTTGCGTCTGATGAAATGGGCATTCACCCACGAAAGCTTATGCTCCAATACTTCTGTTAGTCTTAAAGGTGCCACAGGACCTTCTGTTGCAATGTAAAAGTAGTATCTGAGGCAGTTCCATTTTAGCTTGTGAGATCATAGTCTAAATAGAGTCAAGGCTTGTAACTGAGAGACCTCCATGGAAAATCTTATGTTGTTACAGGAACTGTTGATGGTTCAGAGGGCATTGTTTTTTTCCTCTGAATTAATATATCAGTGTTAGTGCTGCTACCAGTTCTATCTTTTGGCTGAGATAAAAAAACAAAAGTCCTCCATCACTTGTGTGCCTTAAGGATCTCATAATATTTTGTGCATGAATAGGGCTGCTACCTTCACTGTCTTTGTTGAATTCCAACCCGGGTGATTGTTATAACTGGCCTGGCAACTTTCAACAAGCAACATATTCAGTAAATTCAGCCTTTATGTCTGCTTTGTGAACTGTCCATGAACAGACTGCAATTTTAAATCATTCAATGGAAGTTTGTTGTAGCCAAATTTCAGCCCGTGGAGTGCTCACAGATTGGTTGCTATATCGCTGTATTCATGATTCAAGATTCAAGTGTTAGCATTAAAATCAGATGGGATTTTTTGTTCCTTGATTGGATGACCTAACCTTATGGACTACTGCTTCTTCCCTGAACTAATTTTTTTTTATAATTGCAAAATCTATGTTCACTTTCTGGGAATGCTTATTTGTATAAAACCTCCAAGGAGCATCCTACTTAGAAGTCACCAATACACTGCAAATAATTTGCCCACCTGTAGTCATAACTGCTTTTATTACTCAATTTCCTGTGCAGTTTCACTTGGATTCTTTGTCACTTCCTCTCCCAAACTGTTGTATAGTATTGTTAAGTGTTTTTAGTTGCCCTATTTAACGTTAGAAGTGGTTGTATTGGTGAGTAAAGTGGTTCCTCTATATGTAGGAGTGAGGGGGATAGAAGGACTCTGGGGCCTGGTTCTTATTTACAATAAAGCCTTTTTATAATCCTCTGGCAGTGAGTGAGACATCCATTTTAAGTCCTCTGAAGATTTAGCAGTATTGCCAATCCCAAGTATTCAAAAATCACGAGTTAAACCAATCTCATAATCTGGGGAGGTCTAAAGACAATGACATTTAAAAAAAAAACAAATAACAGATTTGGGGTTCTCTTTATTTGCCTTCTATTTTTTTTTTGAGTCTTCTCAGTTCCTGGTTGCTGAGAGATGTTTGAAAACATGAAGCCTAGAAACATACTAAAAAAAACAAAAAAAACTCTAAGATTATTACATAATCCTATGACTCCAGGAACTGGATCTTCTAAAAACACCAAATATTGTGAGATTTTGATAAAATTGCAAGAGTTGGTAACATCGTAATGAAAATTGCACCATAGCTCTCCAGCCCAGAAGACCTCACTAGGGAAGGAGTTGGGGGTGGCTGTTTATGTTGAGGGAAATTCTTGAATTTGAGTTTTAGCGTTTACCTTTATGGTCAAAATCTAGGCCCCAGTGCTGCCACTTGTAACATGCAGACTTAAGTCAATGGGATTCCACACAGACACAGCAGTCCTTCTGCCTGGCAGAATCAGGGCCCAAGTGAGTTTTAGATGACAGTTTTCTTCTGTGAGTAACTTAGTGTGTATTTAGATATGTTAATAAACCTTTGTGAATAATCATTTTTTGCAAGTTGAGGCCTGGAAAAAGTGACCAAGTTGTACTGCATGGGAGGGGCGGGGGGAGAAGTGTCCTCCAGGGAATTAACATTCTAAAGTAATTTTAAATGTACATTTGTGCTTCAGTTAAAAATTTAGCTGTCTTGAAAAATCATGTTAAAACATAAAACATTTGAGGTAACTTAATAGTTGGCACTTAAAGTAACTGCAATTTGATGTTCAATTCAAACCAGATGTTTATTTTTTGCAAGGAGTATTTTCTGTTGTCAGGGGAATAAAAAAAGCATTCAAGGTTATAGAGCAGACATTTCTTACTACAGTTGATTAGAACAAATTACCAAGAGCTACGCTTCAGATTTGAAACACTAAGGCGTTTATGATCTCAGGCCCCAACAATTAAAGAAAACAAAAATAAAGGGATTAGAAGTATACATAGTGAGAGCAGTAAAACTGCAAGAGTGATCATGGATCCTAACCAGCTGGATTTCATTTGAACTTGAAAGTTTAATAGCATAAGCTTGCACATCTTCTTTTCCAGTTCAGAGGATCATCTGCCAGATGGAGAAGCACTACCCCTTTATTTTAAGTCTTGCATTGTAGCATTTTGTTTTAGAATAAAAGGAATTGGTGTGCTTGAACAGAATCTGTGGTTTTCAACCAGAGCAGAATAAATACCTTTTAGAGAAAGTTGGCTTGATGTAAAGGAAACTGAAGTGATAAAATAGCCAACATCTCTAATTAACTTTTAAGAAAGCATTTATTTATTTCCCCATTTTATTCTGGCACTGAGCTTTGTCTGACAACACTGATGCCATGCATTCTTACAGAGG
This sequence comes from Trachemys scripta elegans, assembly GCF_013100865.1. Lineage (NCBI taxonomy): Eukaryota > Metazoa > Chordata > Testudines > Emydidae > Trachemys > Trachemys scripta. The sequence continues at coordinate 62,034,923 of NC_048299.1, read as the reverse complement.
CTACTGTGTTACTGAGGCCACACTGAATGGGGAGATTATACACTTTGGAAGCTTAACATATGCCAAAAACTTATTTACTGTTTATTTTAATGATCCATGGAGCTTGTGTTACCATGCTGATTGGGCACTTGTCCTCTTCCCAGTCCCCAGACTGAGCTCTGGGGATCATTCTGGGTGGAAGGGGTAGGAGCAGAAGGAATCCTCTATTCCAGGCAGGGAATCTGCTCTGGAGCTGGTACTCCAGCATAAGAGTTGGAGAAGTGTCTTTAGCACTCATGGACCTACTCTCCAAGGACCAATAGACATTGATTCCATAAAGGGATGGATCCACTAGTCCTGGCTCCAAAGAACCTCTGTGTGCAGTCATAAAGAGCCCCTATGGAGCTGGTCTCTGTGGTTTAAAGGGGGATGCACGACCCTGTGTACGCTCAAAGCCTGCCTCTCAGTAATACTTCTACTGTGTATGGGACATTTTGTACGCATGAAACAGGGGATAACGGGGTTGCCCCTTAGCTATAAAATTTAACAGTACTAATTAAATAAAGATACCCACAGAGGGTAGCATTAATTATAGCTCTGCTGCTGTCCTTTTGTCAGGGAACAAAACAATCAAAGAGAAGCCAAATCACATACATGCATCTTAAATCATGTCCTGAAACTCCACCAGCTCTAGCTCTGGTAGTAACTCAAGAGAAGAGAGAGAGCCTGCTGCTGGCCCTAGATATTTCAAGCACTGTTACTGACAGCTAGTGTCTCCCAGCCAGGCTACGCTGCTGAGAGGGGATACAGGACAAGGCATGGCTTTTAAATAACCAGCTCCCAAAACATGTAGGTATTTGAAGATTATCACTAATGTTCTGAGATGAACAGGGAGCCAGAGGCAGAGAGATGATCACAGGTTTCGTGTGCGCACAGCAGACTGCTTTGTGCAGAGTGGATGCATTCTGCAGTGTAGCCAAAGCCTGCAGGTGTCTGGAGTTTACAGGCTTAGAAAGCTCACATAGTTAAAGCAATGTTTTGTAAAAGGACTACACCTTCTCTTGAGATCAGTGTCCTTGATCCTGCAAAGTTCTGGGTACTCTCAATACCCATCCACTTCCATAGGGATTAACGGTACTCAGCACATCTCAGGATTGTGCGGTAATATTACTAATAGGGATACAATTTCTGTTGAAGTAATGCGTACATTTTTGACAGTGAGGGTAATTAGCCATTGGAGCAGTTTACCAAGGGCTGTGGTGGATTCTCTATCACTGACAACTTTTAAATCAAGGTTGGATGTGTTTCTAAAAGATGCTCTAGGAATTATTTTGGGGGAAGTTTTATGTTATACAGATCAGATTAGATGATCACAACGGTCCCTTCTGTCCTTGAAATCTGTTAATATAAATGTTTGCTTGTTTTAAAGGGTTTAAATGGAGACACAGACAAGCTCCATATCTATTGTGTTTCAATGGTTCAATAGCACGTTTGCTCAGTTTACTAGTAAATACAGTCTATCCAGATGCCTTTTGTAACTTATAGCCCTGAAAAACTGAGCCTGTGCTCTGAGTTTGAAGCTAGGTTCTTTCTGGCTCATACATCACCAGTAATGAGGCTTCTGCAAGCTATAATGTGCTCTTAGTTACACTTGTGCAACACTGTTAGCTTCACTGAGGTTGCACAGGTATGACACCCAGATTGCAAAAGTGTAACTGAAAGCATAACTTGTCTTGCCAAATCTCTCTAAGTGGTGCTGATGCAGGAGACCCAGCTTTATTACTAGATCCCAGGATGAGTTTGCAGGGCCGGCATTTAGAAAAATAATCTTTTTTTTTCCTGCTTGCAAGCTGACTTCCCTCCCCCACAATGGAAACCGTTTAGGGTTTGTCTACACTATGCCGCTACAGCCGTGCCGCTAAAAAGCACACAAGTGTAGCCGCTGTTTGTCGGCAAGAGAGAGCTCTCTCGCTGACAAAAAACTTCCACCCCCAATGAGCGGCGCTTTTCCTCGACAAAACTTTTGTCTTTTGTGGGTGGGATGTTTTTTTAACCTCTGAACGACAAAAGTTTTGTCCTTCAGTTGCCAGTGTAGACAAAGCCTAAGTCAATAAAGATGGAACCCATGCAATGCCATTTTTGGCCCCTTTGCAGACTGAATGGACATTTATGTTACTGTAGCAGATCTGTGAATAGCGAGAGAATGTTTGTTTGTGCAATATACCACCGTTCTCTAAATGAGCCGTGACCATCTAGTAAATTATGGTCCAGAAAACCTCAAAGTGCTGTTCATAATATAAAGTATTTCTAAGTATAAAGTTACCACTACAACACTGGCCTCTGGTGGAGCATGTGAATAGTAATACAATGGTCTCTGGCCTTTCATTTGTGGGCAAACTCAGTATTTTTTTTACTGCTATTTCGTCTCAGTATCACTATGGAAGACCATCCTTTATTCCTTGTTTGTACTTCACCTGAAGAGAGCTAGTGCCACCATGTGGGTTTTGGAATTATTGCATGTGTTGAAAAACATTTTAGCTCATTTTCTTGTAAATCTGATTTTTTTATTTATTTAGTATAATGTGATGTTATCTTTGGTAGTGAAGAACACATGAGAAATCTTGCCAAGAATATAGTAGCAGAAATAGTCTAGGCCTTAAGCCGCTAAATGTTTCTTCAGTGCTGAAATCAGTGAAAGCAGAATAGAGAAAGAGATATAGGGTATTATTCACTCTACTTCTGTATAGAGGTGTGTTAAACCATGAGTTTTGTCTTTCTGAGCATTCATGCAAAATGTGACATTTTCACATGCATTCATCTGCAAATTTGGAATTTTAATGGATATTTGCAAATTTCATTCAGGTTAAATCATTCCCATTTCCACCAGCAAATGCAATTTTTCCTCTACGAATATGACTGGCAAAATTTTACAAAGGAAAAGATACTGTAACATATTTTCCCAGATTGAAGCAAAAAGCTTGAATTGAAGGAAAAATATACTTAAATATGTTGTGTTTTATAGTGTTTGGTAAGAGTTATTAAAAAAAAAAAACTGTGAAAAAACTTGAACCAACCTGAGAAGCAGAGAGAAAGAGAACAGTAAATAGTCATGTACCATAGCAACTGCTTTTCACGGACTGAAATATACTCTTTATATTTTATTTTGTAGGGAGAGTTCCATTGTGTGGGTGATGTTACTATGAGCCCTGCAACCTGACGCTATTTCTCCCTTTTTTATGTCAGGGACACATAAGACTCAGGTCAGAAGAAGGACCATGTTTTTCCCACTTCCTGTTTTAAAAGGACAGTCTACATTCACATTTGGGTTCAGATTTAGGTTTTAAAGATAAAAAGTTTTACTAAAACTGATACAAACCAAATTATTTTCATGTAACGTTTTAAAAATTCCAATAGAAATAAATAACTAAAAATCCTGTGCAGTTGTTGCAGGGCTGTGCTCGTGTATGAGAACTAGGAAGTGAAACAGACTGAAAATAAAGCTGACTAATCTATTTATTTTGCAAGGTGAGAGAAATGTAAAAGGGAAACAATATAAGCAATGAGTGTATATTACATTTTAAGCATGGTTTTCACTTAAGAAGTACCATACAAAATGAATTAATTAAATCTATTCAGCAACATCTTCATTACAGTGCATTCTAAACGTAAAAACATTCAAGGCTGATGAACTAAAGTCCCTTTTTTTGTGTGTCATTTAAAACACAATTCAACAAAGACTGGAGAACACACTGAAGGGAACATCCTGCACCAGCAGGGTGGTGGACTAAATGATCTAATAGGATTTTTCCATCTCTAATTTTTAATGGCTCTGTGATATATTCTGTCTTAAGTATTTAAACTTATCCACGCCCCTTAGCTGTCACTTGGGAGCTAACATATTCAGTTCTGGAAGACGTATTGCATTTCTGCAGGCAATTATTCCATTTTTTTTAAATTTCAATGACCACCTCCCTGTCCATTGTGGTGTAATATTTTAAATTTAATTTGAATTTTCCACTCATTAGGAAACACAAGTGGGAGAGCGGAGGGGAGAGGCACCACTGAGCCAACATGAGACATTTTCCCTTGAACACTTCTAAAAAGAGGCTCGAAATGGTGAATTCTTTGGAAGTTTGAGATGCTTGGTTTTTACTTCATCTTATAAAAAAAAACATTTTCCTTGAAGTTTTATGAAGCCATTTAGTCCAAAATCTCATGAAGTGTATGCTCTGCAAGGTATTGATTTTGATCATATAAACAATACAAGTAAAATGACATTTTGAGTGATGGTGATGATGATGTTTTTGTTTGTTTTTTCAGGATCTATTGAATCTTCTGTGCCTCGGCAACAAAGCTTTTACATTCATTCATTTTTCTTTTTTTGCTAAGTTTTCAGAAGGTTTGTGTGTCACAGGAGTCAAAACTTAAAATTTTGACCTGATACTCAGAGTGCTAGCCCTGTGGGAGCTATGAGGTTTAAAGATAACCTCCACAAGAAAGTAACCGAATTCCTTCACCTTTAGAACTATTTGCAAAATGCCCCTTAAATAACTGTGCCAATAGGGTTTCTAGAAAATGATTTGCTTAAAGCCCCTATCTTTCTTTTTTAGCTTCTTTGATGTCTAGCCCCACACATTGGTCCCAGTAGGTATTATGTCACAGCGATGAAACATCCACCACAGGCCTCTATTGGAGAATGGAGCCAGGCAGTCAGCTTTTAGGCTCTCTAATATGTGGGGCGAAGAAATAGAAAGGAGAATCTCTGCTTTTGTTTTGTTTTTTAAAAGTAAGTGTCTAGCCATTTTTAAAAATAGATTTGGAAAATGTAACTGATGCAAACAAATCACTAGGATTGAAAGCTTGTATTTGCTTTCCCCACTTAAAGATCACAAGTTATTCAGTTCCCTCACAACCTCCCATGGCTGGGGTTTAGAAAAAGCCATAGATCTCACCCTCTTTTTCCAAATCCTCTTAACTGGTCACTTCAACTATTACTATTATTCTCTTCTTAAGTATCCCCTCAGTCTTTCCCTCCTCTCATCCCCTAATCTATTCAGTCTCGACCCAGCCACATCGCTCATCTCTGCAGCCATCCTCTCATCCACATATAACCTATTTTGTTTAAAATCCTATGTAATTATAAGTGTGTGTGTGTATATGGTTTTTTTAAAATTTTAGAACAGATATTCTTTATTTCTGAAAGCAAACAAACTTCATTGCTGGCATGCCATCAACAACCCTACAAAAACAAACTAGTACTAGTATGCATATGTTTTAAGGGAAACAAATTTTGGTAAGAAAATAGATTTCCATTTAAAGCTTCAACGTGATTATATTGTAATCACTGCAAGGAAAACAGGATGAAAACTAACTCGAGTGTTTCTTCAATGGGAGAGAATTAATCTTTTATATATAGTTATTGTGTGTGGGTGTGACTGAAAGCACCCCTGTATTCATACCTACACACCAGTGTAAAAATCTTTGCATAAAATATCCCTTGTTGAGGTATCCTTTGAAGACTAATAACTCACTGGTCAAAACTCATCTCGCTCGGTGAAATGATGTAGCAACATTATACATAAAGTTGTGAATTTCCCCTGTATGATGATATTAGGACATGTTCAAAACCAGACAGCCCTGGCTAGGCAAAAGTTGTTAAACAGGCCTATCCTAAACAAAGGAATGTGTGTTTACCTCTATTTACATATAAGTAGTAAACAGGGTCCTCAAAACAGCAGGGGGAGATGCTGGCAGGATACAGAACAATTTGCATTTTAGCAAAGGCACAGTGGAGGAAGAAAGAGCCTGGTGCTTCTTTCACCACCATACTTCATATCACCTTCCTCACTGCTTGGATAAACTTCCAGGGGTAACCTTCTGAAGTATCTACATCAAAGGTTCACTGGACTATAAAAGAACTGGGAATGTCTGCCCCTTTATCTCTTTCACCTAAGAAGACAAAGGCACCAGCACCTTTGGGCCTCTGTGAGACATCCTGACCAAGGAAAGGGTCAGTCACCATTTTGTTGGAAGACCGTGGGTGAGAAAGACCATCTTAAACAAAGCCTTGACCAAAATTTGCTAGATTAAGTTTTAGACTTTTAGATGCCTTTTCACTCTTATTTGCTTGTCACTATTTCTAACTTTATCTCTTCAGATTTGAAGTGAATTCAAGTATATCTTCTTTGTTAATAAACATATTTTATTTTTAATCAAAACAAATCCAGTGCTGTGTTTAAACTGAATGGTTTGGTAACTCCAGTTAAAGTAACAAACTGCTGAATTACAGGAGGAATGAACCGTTATATCTGAACTGTCCAGGAGAGGGCTGGACATTGCAGAAAACATGTTTTTGGGAAAATCCAGGACTGGGAGTGTATTGGGGGTCACCCTGCAGTTACTAATGGCTGGTGAAGCCAGTGTGGGGCTGTAGACAGGCTGCTGGGGTCAGAGCAGCTGAACAAGAAAAATCTAGCACACAGACACTTGGTGTGACCTGCACGCTGGCATACTAGTTGTGAGTGACCCAAGTTGGGAGCTTACAACAGCAAAGCATTGTGAGGCACCCAAGGTTATGGGACAGGTGATAACAGCCTCTCACTGGTCTGGTTTGCACCCTAGAATGTGGAAGTGGGCAGGACAAGCAAGGCTAGGTTTAGAAACAAACAAAAAACCAGCAAAATAGTCTTGAGCCAGTCAATGGCTTCTGAATCAGCAGTATTCCACTGATAGGACCTCCAGGGAGCCCAACACAAAAAGAGCGACCATCCAGCATGTGTGCAGCACGCTTCACAGTAACACAGATGCACAGTGGGGTCCCAGGCATGGTTGGTCATAGCACAGCAAACCAAACCACCCTTGAACCTGTTAAATGAGCTGGTATTTGTATGTGAACATATGATCTAGGGTGACCCCTAGATACACTGGCTTGGATTGTGTGCCAACCGCTGACCATTCAAGATGATGTTAAACTCTGAGCATCTCTCAGCATATGTGCAGTGTGCCCATCCATCTGATGGCACCATCATCAGCCAGATGAAGAGGTGGTAGCTCATTGTCGAAGTAAGTCAGAGGGCACGCATCAAGGATATGTGACATAGCCTGAAGCTGACTGCATCTACATTGCGGGTTGTTAGAGAAACCCCATTTGAAGAGATTGGCTTCGCAATTGGCCTGTCCTGTTCAAAACAGGTTCAGGGATGACCACAGGTGCCTTGGCAGGTCAAAACCTGGTGGGCAGCTGGTTGGGTCGGTGACGAGAGAGTGATTAATGACTGTTGTCGCTGACCACTTATTATGCCAAACAGATTCCACCATCATGTCCTGTGGTGGCATAAGTGACCATAAAGGGCATCTAGAAGACAGGCAAAGTGGTGGGTAGTTGAAGAGGTTTGAGTACAGAGGCAAGTTGCTGTTCTCATGGATCTTGGCCAGGAACATGATGGAGGCCCCATCATGGCAAATGTGGAGTGGTGCTATGTTAAGTATTGGCAGCCCCAATAATAATGTGCATAGCTTTGTTGATTTTACGTTGACCAGCCTTGTGTGAAATGAATGCCGCCAGACAGGAGCACAATACTCTGCTGTTGAATAGCAGAGAACAAGGGCTGATGTTCTAAGCATCTGGGTTAATCTGGAAGTGTCAGATTAACAATCTTTCTCAAGGTTCAGTTTTCACCAATACTGCTCAATGAATGTGTACATCGATGACTTGCCAGCACCATTTTTGTGCAAGTTTATCTATGCTGATGACATCTGCTGCAGTTATTAGCAGTCTTTCTCAGAAATTGACACAGTCCTGAACAATGATATGAAGCTCATGGCACACTACTGTAGTCGATGGTGCCTGCAGCGGAGCTCTTCCAAGCATATTTCATCTGCATAATGCAAGCACAAGCCACGAGTTAAATATTTTCTTAAATGGCTAATGCCTGCAGCATGACCCAAACCCAATTTATCTCAACGTGATATTGGATAGGTCATTGATGTACCACAACCACTTGAAGAAAACAGCAGCCAAAGTTAGCTCTCAGAACAACTTGTTCAGAAAACTGGCCGGCTCAACTTGGGGTGTGAGCACTTGGATGCTCAGAGCATGATATAAGTGGAAGCATGTTGACACTGTCTTTGATTTACTTGGCTTCAGTTAAGGTGCATAGAGGATGCTTTCCAGAACACAGTAGAACAGTACCACCCCCAGTCTGATAGCCTCAGTGCTGTTGAGGAGGATGAAAGTCTCAGGGAAGGGGAACATCAAAGTGGAGCAAAGGGAAACAATCCCATAGTTGGGACCCTCCCTCCAGATGATGTCATGGTATCTTCTTGCACTGAGGATACCTCTTTAGGGGAGGGAATTCCAGTTATTAGGAAGAGACAGGTAACAGTAATGGGGGATTCGATTAGTATTAATATAGATTAGTTGGGTTTGTGATGACCGGGAGATCCACATGGTGACTTGCCCACGAGGTGCAAAGATTGCAGATCTCTTGAGACATCTAGACAGACACACGTGCAGTCCTGGGGATGAGCTGGTGGTCATGGTTCAAATAGGTACCAATGACATAGGGAAAGATAGTAGAGAGGTCCTGGAGGCCAAATTTAGGCTGTCAGGTAAGAGGTTGAAGTCCAGGACCTCCATAGTAGCATTGTCTGAAATGCTTCAAGTTCCACGCACAGGGCCAGTTAGACAGGCAGAATTGAAGGGCCTCAATGAGTGGATGAGACGATAGTGTGGGGAAGAGGGGTTTAGATTTGTTAGGACCCGTGGGACCTTTTGGGAAAGGAGGAGCCTATACAGGAAGGACAGGCTCTGTCTAAACCAAAATAGAATCAGACAGGTGACATATACATTTAAACAGGTCGTAGAGCAGTTTTTAAACTAAGAAATGGGGAAAAGCCAACAGATGCAGAGGATCACATGGTTTGGACAGAGACATCCCTTAGGGGAGGATCTATTAACAGTGATTCTCTATATCCTAGTAAGCAGGAGAGGATAGAACTTGATAAAGTGTAGGTAGGAACTGAAGAGAAACAGTCAAATGCAAAAGAATCCCATTCAATTACGTCACATAATGGCAGGCAGCTAAAAAGTGACAAATTTAATAAGTGCTTTGTACATAAATACAAGAAGTCTAAATACTAAGAGGAGTTAACTTGAATGTCTGCTAGTAAATGAGGATATTGATAGGCATCACCGAAACTTGGTAGAACGATGATATGGACATGGTGGTGGTAGTAGGGTACAAAATATATAGAAATAACAGTAGGTCATGCTGGTGCGGGAGTGGCACTATATGTGAAAGAAAGCATAGAGTCAAATATAGTAAAAATCTTTTAATGACTCAGACTGTACCATAGATTTTCTATGGATAGAAATTCCATGCTTGAATAATAAGAATATAGCAGTAAGGATATACTACTGACCTCCTGACCAGGATGATGATTAGTGATTGTGTAATTCTCAGGGAGATTAGAGTGGCTATAACAATAGAAAACTCAATAATAATAATAATTAATAATGAGGGATTTCAACTATCCCCATATTGAGTGGGTACATGTCACTTCAGGACGGGATGCAGAGTTAAAGTTTCTTGACACCATAAATGTCTGCTTCTTGGAGCAGCTAGCCCTGGAACGCACAAGAGGAGAAGCAATTTTTTATTTAGTCCTAAGTGGAGCACAGTATCTGGTCCAAGAGGTGAATATAGCTGAACTGCTTGGTAATAATGACCATAATATAATTAATTTAACATCCTTGGGGTAGAGGGGGGCACACCAAAGAAGCTCGCCACAGTAGCATTTAACTTCAGAAAGGGGACCTACACAAAAATGAGGAAGTTAGTTAAACAGAAATTAAAAGATACAGTGCCAAAAATGAAATGCCTGCAAGCTATATGGACATTTTAAAAAAATCCACCATAATGGAGGCTCAAATTAAATGTAATCCCCTGTGACCGAGCTCACTTGCCCCACACTAGTACTTCGAGGGTTAACACCACTGTCTGGGCCAAGGAGGCCACACCCCCACAGCCCTGCTGGGCATGCTCCAGCTGGAGACTAGTTATAAAAGGGAGCCGCTCAGCTCATTCAGAGGGGAAGGACCTTGGGCGGAAGCTCCAGCTGAAGAGCTGTCCCAGCCCTTGCCTGCAGAAGCCGGAGATCCTGAGAGTCAGACAGTAGGTCCACGCCGAGACCCCAGTAGGTCCAGAGCCTGGAGACATGGACTGCGGCTTTGGGAAACCCAGTAGGAAGTGACTCAGGGAGGGTGAGTGAGTGGTATCTCCCACCTGAGTGAGGTCAGCGTGTTGCAGCTGGATTCCTCGCTGACCCAGTGGTGGACCACTCTGCCACTGTTAGGGCCCTGGGTCAGTGACCGGTGGAGTTGGATGGGCCTGGCCCCCCTACCCAGGCTGCCGAATTTCTGAAAATCTTCTCCCAGGTGGGAACACTCAGGGAGATTCTGACCAATAAAGGAACCAACGTCTTGTCCAAACTGAGGTCGGAGTTTTGCCAGTTGTTGACTATTTGAGCACTTAAGACCTCTGTATATCATCCGCAGACAGATGGCCTGGTAGAAAGGTTTAATGGGACATTGAAATCCATGCTAATAAAATCTGTAGAAGATGACCCACAACACTGGGACAAGCTACTACCAGCCTTATTGTTCGCCATGCAGGAAGTTCCCCAGGCCTCCACAGTCTTCTCACCTTTCTAACTGCTTTATGGGTGACAGCCCCAGGGGATCCTCGACCTCCTGAAGGAGACCTGGGAAGAGCAAGGATCCCAGGTCATGGGATCAGTTCCCTACATACTACAACTCCGTGAACGACTCCAGAAGTGGGGAACATACGCCCGGGCGAATCTATTGCAAGCACAACAGACCCAAGCCTGCCAATACAACCAAGGGGCGAGGCTGCACACTTTCTAACCAGGGGATAGTGTACTGCTCCTGCTATCTTTGGCTGATTCCAAGCTACTCGCAAAATGGCAGGGCCCTTTCACAGTGGTCTGAAGGGTAGGGCCAGTAGATTATGAGGTACGACTACCGAGAAGAAGGAAATAGACCATGTTCCTGAGGAGATACTTTGCAGCATTCTGTACTGGTTGGAGTTTCCTGAGGACTTATGGCTTCTCACCCAGATAGATTGCAAGACTGTTGTCCTGTGTAGGAGATGAGAAATGCATGTATTACTGATGCTAGGTCACTTTGTGCCAGCATGTGCCAGAATGTGATGTTGTCTCCTAGTCAGCTAATTAAAGAATGCATTACTTGTGAATGCTGCTATATGAGAACTTAGCATTAATGGGGAATCCAGAAGCACTCCTATACTGAGAGTGTTTTTGACCAGTTGTGGATGTGTATCTTTAACCAAATGAATATTGTGATAATGTCTAACCATAGCAATTGCAGTGTAGCTTTGATTTCAAAGACAACTACTAAACTCATTTTTTTAAATGTACATGCTGTTTGTACTATGCCTAGCACAATGCAGCCCTGATTTTGGTAGGAAACTCTAGGTGCTACTATAATACAAGTAAATAATAATAATTCATTCTCAGCAGCAGTCCTTCTTTACTTTTATTAAAGACTCTTTCTCTAGAGATTTCTGTCTATCATTCTTTCATCCAAATTACTTCTTTTTGAGCTAAGTGAGGAATGGTTTGGAAGCTGTGAACGTAATCGTGGTATAAATGCTTGGAAAAAATGAAAATTTTATAAAGATTATTAAAGATTAAAAAAGAGGTCACATTTTAAAGATGTATAAGATGATGCTAATAGCTACTCTTAACATTCACTGGCTTAGGCTTAGCATTTCATTTCAAAATATAGTTAACAGTACAGTAAAAGATATTTCCAATACTTTTGGAATGTGCTGTCTTGAACATGAATGTGTTTATGGAGGACTTGTAGAGAGATAAGGTGGGTGAGGTAAGATCTTTTATTGGACCAACTTCTGTTGGTGAGAGAGACAAGCTTTCGAGCTACACAGAGCTCTTCTTTAGGTCTGGCTTGTGTCTTTAAGAGCAGCTGGTTCTGTGCCAATTTAGAACTAGAAACAAGACAAGTTTTTGTTTTTAAGTTACATGACCTGTCAGTTTAGATTTAGTAAAGATTCTTCTTGGGTCAGCAAAGAAGAAACAATATGTTTGGTTTTCCTTTCATCCTCTTACAGTAGGTCTCCAGGCTTAAAAGTTTCCTTTTCAGGGTGCTAAAGTAGTCTTTTTGAGAGGGTCACAGAAAGTTCAGTAGCAGCTTGTGTCTGACCCTTTGTTGTTTGGCTATATAAATGGATGTGCAAAGAAATAATTTAAAATACTTATTTTGGTGACTTTTTGAATACAGGATGACCCAATCACACATTTTACTAATGGAAACATGAAATATTGCAATAAATATATGCATTGTCTGCCAGTCCAGTCATGCTGCTATGGAAGGCAATGGCAAAACTTCCTTTGACTTCCATAAGAACCAGGTCTGGGGCTACATGTGATGTGAATGTCCCTGGAGTTCACAGCCATGACTGGCAGAAAAGGACATAAAACCTTGGGGACTATCAAGCAAATGATATTGTCTCTATCAAGCATTCTTAAAACTACAATACCCACCTGCTAAAGTGAAAAAACAGATTGACAGAGCCAGAAGAGTACCCAGAAGTCACCTACTACAGGACAGGCCCAACAAAGAAAATAACAGAACGCCACTAGCCGTCACCTTCAGCCCTCAACTAAAACCTCTCCAGCGCATCATCAAAGATCTACAACCTAACCTGAAAGATGATCCCTTACTCTCACAGATCTTGGGAGACAGACCTGTCCTCGCTTACAGATAGCCCCCGAACCTGAAGCAAATACTCACCAACAACCATACAACATAAACACTAACCCAAGAACCTAGCTTTGCAACAAAGCCCAATGCCAACCCTGTCCGCATATCTATTCAAGTGACACCATCATAGGACCTAATCACATCAGCCACACCATCAGGGGCTCGTTCACCTGCACACATCTACCAACGTGATATATGCCAACATGTGCCAGCAATGCCCCTCTGCCATATACATTGGCCAAACCGGACAGTCTCTACGCAAAAGAATAAATGGACACAAATTTGACATCAGGAATCATAACATTCAAAAACCAGTGGGAGAACACTTCAACCTTTCTAATCACTCAGTGACAGACCTGAAGGTGGCAATTTTGCAATAAAAAAACTTCAAAAACAGACTCCAAAGAGAGACTGCTGAACTTGAATTAATATGCAAATTAGATACAATTAACTTAGGTTTGAACAGACACTGGGAATGGTTGGGTCATTACACTAATTGAATCTATTTCCCCATGTTAAGTATCCTCACACCTTCCATGGGTCATCTCGATTATCACTTCAAAAGTTTTTTTTCTCCTGCTGATGATAGCTCATCTCAGTTGATTGGCCTCTTACAGTTGGTATGGCTACTTCCACCTTTTCATGTTCTCTGTATGTATAAATATCTTCTTGCTGTATGTTCCAGTCTATGCATCCGATGAAGTGGGCTGTAGCTCACGAAAGCTTATGCTCAAATAAATTTGTTAGTCTCTAAAGTGCCACCAGTACTCCTGTTCTTAAAGTTTGCAGGTGGCTTGGTTTCAGCCCATTGCACAGACAAACCCTGTCTGGGAAATTTAGATCTAATTAAAAGGGACTATTCATGGCACTAAGCATTACACTTACTACTAAGTGGATGTGGATTGGGTCCATTATTATTACTGATGACACTGATTATTAAAGCTAAAAATATTTTAAACAATCAAATTTATTTTTCCCCATTTATACTGCTTGCTTACTTTTTGAATCTCTCTATTCATGGACAATGAAAATAGATTAGTTGGTTTCATTTATTGTAATAGTTTCTAGTGCTATTCACCTTCTGATTGTCAGGCCCTATCATAGCGACTAGGGCTGTCGATTAATCACAGTTTTGTATTACAGTACTTGTGTGAGGTGAATTGAAAAATACTATTTCTTTTGTTTTTACAGCACAAATATTTGTAATCAAAAATCAATATAAAGTGAGCACTGTACACTTTGTATTCAGTGTTGTAATTGAAATCAATATATTTTAAAATGTAGAAAAACATCCACAAATATTTAAATAAATGGTATTCTATTATTAACAGTGTGATTAATTGTGATTAATTTTTTTAATCACTTGACAGCCCTAATAGTGACACAATGTAACATTGCTGCAGAAGAACATTCATTTGCGGTTTTGTGTGGAGCATTTTTGTCTTTAAACAAAATTGGCTACACTAGAATTTAAAAAAATGGAAAAAGTTTCTGTTGGGCATGGCTTTTGTAATAGCTTCAATTTACCAAAACTAAAATATGGGGCTAAATTTAACCTGACAGGGTTCCTTGGAAATAATCCCCACAATTACCAGATTGATGAGGCTTCCTTTATAGGTATTTGGCATCCAGAAAGAATCATAATTCAGGCATGTGTTTATAAATGACAGATTCAATGGGTTAATTATTTTGCCATTTTTCATTTTCACTGTGATCCTTGTTAATGGGATGGATTCATTTGGTGCTATTTTCTCCTACCATTACAATCCTTGCCATGAGTATCATAACTGTAATGCTCACAGACTCTGTGAGTAATGCTTCATGCTTTATTGCTTTGACCTGTTCGGTGTTTTCCTTTTTGATTGGCAGGGAATTTCCATCCCTTTCTCACAGGTTAGTTATTATGATTATTAACAAGGAAGTAGTGAAATGACCAGTAAATCAAAATCCCAAATAAGGCAAAATACTGCCGCCGGCAAACTAGCAAATCACCTCACTCCTCCCCTTCCCCCCCAGTAGAGTATACATTAAGTTACACTACAGCTGATTATTTTTATTCTTATTAAAAATAGGAAGGGACACGTAGTAAATCTCTTCTTGAAATGAAAACTGGTACAAGAAATAGAAAATGATACAAAATAAACTCACTCATATGCATTGCCAGACTGGATCAGACCCAAGGATTGGTCCATCTGATCCAGTATCCCATCTCTGACAGTGGCCAACACCAGGTACTTCAAAGGAAGGTGTGAGAACCGTGCATTAGGTGAATGTGGGATAATCTACCCTCCACTTTAGGTTTTAGCCTAATTGCTCATAGTTAGGGATTCACTTGAATCCGGAACCATAACGTTTAGTATCCCTTCCAAAATGATCATAATTAACTATGGTAACCGTAGATTTTCTTATCATTTAAATGTCCAATCCCTTTTCGAATTTTGCTAATTTCTTGACCTCCGCCACTTCCTGTGTCAGGGAATTCCACAGTCTAATTTCACGTGTGGGAAAAGTATTTTCTTTAACCAGTTTTGAATTTGCCACTTTTAACATCATCTAATGTCCCCTTCTTCTTCTGTTATGAAATAGACCAAAGAGATGCTCCTGAACTATCTTCTCTATATCATTTGTTATTTTAAATATTCTTATTGTATCCCTTCTTATTTGTCTCCTTTCTAACGTAGGCTTTCTCTTGCATCCTCTCATAGTGTTAAGTCCTGATCCCCGTGCAAAGCTGGAGTAAATGGGCTTTGGTCTCTGTGGAAGTTAGGGGAGGATGAAATCCCTTCTCTGGCAAGCCATGAAGCCCCAATGACTCCTTCCCATGGCTTCCACTTCAGCCACGGGGCTACAGCAGCATGCAGGGATCTTGTATTCTCCTTCTGCTGGGAGGTCTAGGCCATTGGATCTGGGTCATCACAGAGCTACTTGCCTCCACCCATCCCTGGATGAAATGCCTCTGTTCCTCCACTGACCCAAGGTTGTAGTGCCCAAGACAGCTGCTTTGAAATGCTGCTTTGTAGGACACCAGGATGGGGGTGTGGGTGGAGTTGTGCTGCTTTTCTGTGGGCAAGACTGCTTGCACAATAGATCATTCTGGTCCAGCTGCCTTTGAGGCCTTCCACAGCTTTCTGCAGAGCAGAGATCTTGGCCCTTGGTGGCCTATTATTGGGCTTTCTAGGGGTTAAAGTGGGAGGGTGTGACCCTTGGCAACCCTGCATTCGCATCCTACACACTAACGCAATAATATTAGTACAAAATATTCCCTGTGAGGTATCATATTAAAGCTAATAACATGCTGGTTATTAATAGTAAGATGTACATGTTAACCTTATATGTGAAGTTGTGAATTCCCTCTGTATGATGCTTGTTTAGGACAAGACAGCCTTTCCTAGGTAAAGGTGATAAACAGGTCTGTCCTAGACAAAGGAATGTGGGTTTATCTCAGCTTACATATTAGCAGTTGTTATGGGGTTGACTAGGTCGAGAGGTCCCTGCTGCCTAGAGTGGCTGTATGGGAAGGCCTTGCAGCCCTACCACACCAGAATAAGGCAGTAGAGAGGTCCTCCAAGCTGCCTAGAGTGGCTGTATGGGAAGTATAAGGCAGGCAAGTATAAGAAGAGCTGCCGGCAGGACCAGAGTGAGTTTAGTTCCCTGCGGGAGCTGGAGGAGTGTGGGTGGTGTGCCTGACAGGCTGAGGGAGCTACAGGACCCCGGACAGAGCATTGCTGGCAGAGGCTGTGGGGAACATGAAGGAGTTCCAGGCTAGCTGCTGGGACTCAACCAGGACAAGGCCCTGAGGTAAGGGTGAAGAATGTGCTAGAGCCATGGGGAAGTGGCCCAGGGAACTGTACCAGTGCCACAGTTTTATTAAAAGGAACGTGGTGGATGGCTGCTATCTATAGGGTCCCTGGGCTGGGACCTGGAGTAGAGGACAGTCCCAGGTCGCCCCCGCACCAGCGACTGGGAAAGTGGCCCAGACTTTGATACACCCCAGAAGGGAAACTGAACTCCATTAGTGGCTCAGCTGAAGAGTTGGGGCCAGGAAAGCCCAGAAAGGCAAAGAGTCTCCAAAGAGGAAGCTCTGAGGGAATATGGCCCCACACCAGGGCTGGGACTGCTTGAGGAGCAGGACCATTTGAAAAAGCCCAGAATGGGTTGAGAAACAGTTCAAAGCAGGGCACTGTGATAGGCCCTGCTGGACTTACTGAGGAACAAGCCCAGAGATAAGGCTGCAGATTGAAGGACCTTACAGAAGGCTATAGGCCGCCTGTTGGGCTTATACCTCAGAAGGGGTTTGCTTTATTTTATTTCGTATACAGACTGTGTGTGAATTGACTGGAGGACTGAGTCACCACAGCCCCACCACAAACAGAGAGAGAGAGAGTGCAGGCACACACACTGAGATGGGGGATACTCATGAGATGAGAGGTGAGTGCACCCCATTACAACAGCAAACAAAGCTATCGAGCTAAATTAGCAGGGGTTATCCAAACCCTGAGACACAGATAATTAACATGGCTCCTACACTCCACAGAGCCACAGGAAACTGAATCCTCTGGAGGCGTTCTTGGCTCGTGAGACAAAAACAGCTCCTTTGGGGATATAAGGAACACATCTTGATCCTTCACCTTAAGGAGACAAAGAAACCAAGTAATTTGAACTCTTTGCTGGGTCCTGGCCAAAACAACCAATAAAAAACTGGAAAGGAGACACCGAGTAAAAGAAACCATCTTGAACAAAGACTGCATCTTGCTAGATTAAGTTTTAGACTTTAGATGCATGTTTTCACTTTTATTTGCTCTCTCTTTTACTTGGTATCACTTAATCCCTGCTCTTTAGTTAATAAACTTGTTTTACTATAAACCAATTCAGGGCTGTTTGAAACCAAGGGTGTATTTACCCCAATTAATCAGTACATTAGTTTATTGATTTAACAGAGCAGTGAACATAATATCTTTTGTGAATGTACATTGAGAGGTGCTGTGCATTGCAGAGAAACCTCTCTGAGAGCTCAGGGGCTGGAGCTTACTGATTGTTATAGGCTAAGCAGAGTTCAGGCTGGTGTGCTGCAAATGTATATGGTGCAGCACAATGGTTAAAGAGCTTACAGCCTGAAAGCACAATTCAGTATAACACAGAGAAATACAACATTAAGCTCATACACGAGAAAATGTGCCTTTATTTTAATAGGGAGATTTCACAGAAATAGTTGGATATCCAGGGCTTTCTAGAAGACAGAGAGGAAATATGCCTGGAGAAGCACCAACTGCTTCTCCAATCAGCCTAGCTTTTCCCAGCTGCAGCCCTCTCCAGGGCTGCTTTTAATCCCTCTTTACTGGAGTGGGGCAGCTGCCCCACTACATTCTTGCATTGCAACTGGAGACCACTGCTCCTTGTTCCTTCTTCTGCCATCACTGAGAACAGCTTAGCTCCATCCTCTTTGGAACCCCCTTTCAGGTAGTTGAAAGCAGCTATCAAATCCCCCATCATTCTTCTCTTCTGCAGACTAAATAATCCCAGTTCCCTCAGCCTCTCCTCGAAAGTCATGTGTTCCAGCCCCCTAATAATTTTTGTTGCCCTCCACTGGACTCTTTCCAATTTTTCCACATCCTTGTAGTGTGGGGCCCAAAACTGGACACAGTACTCCAGATGAGGCCTCACCAATGTCAAATAGAGGGGAATGATCACGTCCCTCGATCTGCTGGCAATGCCCCTACTTATACATCCCAAAATGCCGTTAGCCTTCTTGGCAACAAGGGCACACTGTTGACTCATATCCAGCTTCTTGTCCACTGTAACCCCTAGGTCCTTTTCTGCAGAACTGCTTTCTAGCCATTCAGTCCTTAGTCTGTATCAGTGAATGGGATTCTTCCGTCCTAAGTGCAGGACTCTGCACTTGTCCTTGTTGAACCTCATCAGGTTTCTTTTGGCCCAATCCTCGAATTTGTCTAGGTCCCTCTCCATCCTATCCCTACCCTCCTCCCAGTTTAGTGTCATCTGCAAACTTGCTAAAAGTGCAGTCCACACCATCCTCCAGATCATTAATGAAGATATTGAACAAAACCGGCCCCAGGACCGACCTTTGGGGCATTCTGCTTTGATACCGGCTGTCAGCTAGACATGGAGCTGTTGATCACTACTCGTTGAGCCCGACCTAGCCAACTTTCTATACACCTTCTATAGTTCTCAGTCAGCTCCTCAGAAAAGCTGTCTATTCGCCATATGCTGCTTATACTACATTGAGACCTTACAGCACTGTCCTATAAGCAACTTACAAAGTTATTTTACTCTAAGAAAAACAGAACTTATTTGGTTTCATGACATCTCCACGCTATCTGTATAATTCTCTTTTGTTGCTTGGGCTACCCAAACCCTTCTCAACCCAGTAACTGCCAAGGTCTTTGTGCCTGTTGATTGGGTGTGAGTGCTCAGGGACATCTAAAAGAATGAGAGCAGATTAGTATAAGACAGGAATTCCCCTGCATGTGGAGCGTTGTGTAATTTACCAACGGGGCAGATTTCATTTTTCGTTTTTTCCATTTGTTGTGATCTTCAGAAAAGGAGTCTAGCATATAGAACCCACTAACTCATGTGTTTCAAAGGGCAAATGGATCTCCAGTAATAGATCAGTTTTGGGCTCCCATAAAATTTTCCTCCTTTAGTCTGCAACTAAGGGCTGGTCTTCACTACGGGGAGATCGATTCCTGCTGCATCAATTGTAGCAGTGTCAATTTAGTGGGTCTAGTGAAGACTAGCTAAATCAATGGCAGAGCGTTCTCTGGTCGACCCTGGTACTCCAGATCTCCGAGAAGTGTAAGGGAAGTTGACCAGAGAGCGTCTCCTGTTGACGCAGCACAGTGAAGACACCGGGGTAAGTTGACCTATGTTATTCACGTAGTTGGAGTAGCGTAACTTAGATCGACTTACCCCAGTAGTGAAGACTGAAATCGATAGGGCTTTTTGTAGGCACAAGAGTCTATGCATACAGTTCACTGGAGGATTGGGGCATATTAGATTTTTTTTTCTGACTCGACCTATGTGAGGACTAGGCATTTGGGAATGAGCGAGCATCATTACAAGAAGTAATGAAGGCCAAGGTGGGTGAGGTAATATCTTTCATTGGACCAACTTCTGTTGGTGAGAGAGACAAGCTTTTGAGCCACACACAACTCTTCTTTGGAAAGCTTGTCTCTCTCACCAACAGAAGTTGGTCCACTAAAAAATATTACTTCACCCTTCTTGTCTCTCTAATATCCTGGGACTGACATGGCTACAATAACACTGTGTACAAGAAGAAATGAATGTCTTCTCATCATGCGTCTCAAAAACCTGTTAGACTCCTCTGTAGCTGTAAGCTTATCCAACACATTGTCCTTTATTTTCATCCACAATCCATCATCAGAGTTCATATTTGTTTTTAGTGAATCCTGAGGAAAAAAATAAGGACTGTAAAATATACCTGACCACATAGGTGCTGGATCTAGGAGTGCTGGCAATGTCACAGCCAATGCTGTTTAATTTCACATTTGGACAGTGTTAATTTTTCATGCACACAATTGCCATTGTCTCCATGATGAGGCTACAGAGGAGAATAATTTAGGAGAAGGATCTTTCTCCTACTGTCTTTAAAATCACTCTCCCAAATACATGATCCCATGAGGATCTTTTTGGATCCTATTTTTCTTCTGCTGCTGCTGCTGCTTGAGATCTCATGTCAGTCACCATCTAAAAATGTCTGGAATGTTCTTGTACAGCACTTCTCCTTAATTGACTAAATAGATCACATTTGAGTGATACAAAGCATTCTCTTTCTTTCAGAAGATACAGGCAAAAAAGCTGCTATCCTGATAGCTCCTCATCCCATACCAAGCTAAGGAATCAAATTTAGGTCCTCTCTTTGACAATACAGAGTACTCCCACCAAGCAATTCTACATGGTTATTTTTAAGATCACTACATTACTAATTTTTCTAAATATCATCTATATCTGACTTGTTAGTAACACATTCTGTAATGTGCGTGCTGATTCTGTCTTTCTCACTGGAAAATTGGTCTTTGCATTTGTAGTGCAAGGTTTTAAAAGGACCTTAGCAATTTGCATCTGGTTCTGGATTGTCTAGCTACAGCAGATGTTAATTATGAATTGGCAATGAGTAATGCTGACTATCCAGAAATGAAGGTACAATCCACTAAGCTGTACTGCAAAGGCTTTGCTCTTTTTTTGTATTTAGTATACTATGTGTATATTAGTCTTTTCCAAGGTTCATAATTTTTACCTCTTCCTTCCCTTTTGCAAGAGGGCAACATTTTTTCTTATGTCCAATCTTCAGTGATTCATGATAGTAAAGACACCAGGGTAGCAAAGGCAAAGTTGTTTGTGCAATTTTATTTCTGTCTGAGTCCAATAGGATTCTAGGGGTGAAAAATAGAAAACAAAAACCTTTAAAAATTATAAACTTTTAAAAGCCAAATTTCCTAAATAAAGTTAATCTGAATAAAGTTATATATCAGTTTTTATATAGATTTGCTATAACACATGCTCCCAGCGCCCAACTTTAGACATTGGATACCTGATTTTCAGTTACTCATAATGGTAGCTGTAAGCGATGCATGCACCTAGCAAAATTGGGCACCCAAGATCAGACTACTTTTGAAACTGGTGAACCTAATTATTATATAGAAGTCAGATTTTTACCACAGTCTTTAGACAAACCTCCCATTGTGTCGGATTCAAAACCCAATGAAGTCAAGGGAACCACTTCTGTGGACTGTACCTTTACTGTAGATCAAAGGCAATATATGGCCCTGTGTTTATCAGATCTGGCTTCTGGACCATAACGAAAATGTTATTTGTACCATTCCAGCAAATACGTTTGTGACGCCCTTTTGCAAAGCATTCAAAATGCCAGTTTAATTCATAACAGATCAGTATTGCCAGAAGGATCCCAAAGCTCTTTATAATTAGAGGTGGGCCTGAACCACAATATAAGGCTCCAGCTTTAAACTTTCCCCAAGTTTGGATCTGATATTTGGATATGACTTAGCACATTCACAGGGGGCCAAAGTATGAATTTTGCAACAAAACATCCCCCAGGTTTCAGAGTGTTTTAGAACCAGGGATTTGATTTGGGATTCTCTCTAATAATAAAATATACAATTGTGTCCACCATCATGGTACAATGCAGTAGCTGTTTAGCACTATACAAGTTTCTACAGTAGGAGGTGAAGAATAGGGGGGGATTTAGGAAGTTGGTAATTAATTACTCAAATTAAAATTTGGCCAGGACATTGGGGCTAATGGTTTTATTCTTGCAAGAAGTCCCATGAGACTCCCATGAGATCCCTAATAACCACAAGTCATCAGGACTTTGGTTTTACATCTCATCCAAAAAACAACACATTCAGCAACACAATGCCCGTAACACCAAGCTGGAGTACAGGTCTCATGCTGAATTGGAGCAACATCAATGAACCAAAACCATTTCTTGTAGCACTTGAGATTTCTTGAGAGTTCTGCCATCATAACCCTAACCAGATCCCACTCCCTGCTAAACTGGTGAGAGATCTTGGTTGAAGCTTATAGCTACTGGCTATTAAATGGTCCTCTTAAATGTGCTACATGTTTTCTGCATTCTCTTTTAAAATTCCCCCTTTTAAAATTCCATTAATAAACATCTTCATAATGCACATCAAGCCATGACACTCAGGATCCTGGGCTTGTAAGAGTATGTTGTTACCAAGGGAGTGCAAATAAACAGCAGGAAAATTCAGTGTTGAGCTTTAAAAATATTTATCTGACTTTTGCTTGATGGAAAACGATTAAAAGATTTGTATTGTTTATACAAGATGAGTTTTGTGAAAAGTGTGGCCCAATAAAAGTGAAGGAGTTTATATCTGAATCCCCATGACACCGTAAGGAAAATATCCCATCTGAACACTCTAGCTTAACTTATATTTAATTAGGAATACAATGATGGAAACCCAGCAGATATCACTTTTGTTCCTCTCCTAATGGAATTATAGTGGTGCTGTTTATATTGTATCTTTTTAGGTGGGATGAGTTGGGTGGAGAGATTTTTTTTCCCAAATACCATCTTTCGCTCTCTTCCCAAATGAATGGAAATTAAAATAAGTTTCCTCTCATTTTCAGTACTTTGAAATAGACACGGCAAAGTAACATTAGGGAAATAAACACATCTCACAGTGTGCTTAGTTCACATTAAAGTTATGAGGTAAAATCCTGGCCTCAGTTTTGTCATTGACTCCAACAGAGCCTGGTGAGACCTGATTTCCCTGCACATAGAGAAAATATCCCCCAAGGAGTCTACTACATACACAGTTACGGAGGAGCTGGAAGTCACAGGACTGATAGGGAGGATATATGGTCTTCCCACAGTTAGGATGCAAGGCTGAATCCTGGCCAAGTTGGTAGCGCTGAAAGACGTTACCTGTTTACAGCTGTTGGCTAGTCTACACTAAACAAATTGGTGACCTTAGTCTTGTTACCAGTGGACAGGTGTTTATGTCACGCAAAAAACTGCCAGCACAATTGGTACCCATTTGGCAGTCTTGATGGAAAGATTGAGGTTTAAATGGACAGGAAGACTGAACGATCTTTCATCTCCTGGATATAGGGACATGGGGCCTGACTCATTGGTGCCCTGCATCTTATGTATTGATTTACACCACTGCTGAGAGAGCACAAAGGAGGTGTTTAACTCTACCATTCTGCTTTAATAGCATTTATCTCCTATGCACTCAACGTGAAGAAGGTTTGCAGAATCTGGCCCTTAAGTTGTAAAGTGCTCAAGGCAGGGATTGTGTCATTTTATGTGTCTGTGAAACACCATGCACACTGATAACACTATGTTATTATTTAGCCACACATGTTTCCTTTTCACAGCCGTGAATGGTGCAGAGTGAGAATTAAGCCCTCGGAATCTCCAAGTCACCACTGAGGCATGTTGGTGAGATGGTGTATTGCTGTTACTGCCCATGCCGTAACTTCTCTACATCTAGAAGATTTCACAGTTCACTACTGTCACTCCAGGTACCTTTTCCCAAAATGTATATTTGCTCTTTAAGGGAAGGCGGGGATGGGAAGAGTAAGCCTCTGTGGCTAAATAATAGTGTAGTTTGCAATTTTATTTATATAGTACCATCAGTGACCATGGTGCTTTACAGACACATAAGAGGACACAGTCCCTGACCTATGGAGCTTACAATCTTCTGCACACCTTACACATGTTGAGTAGCACTTACTTGTGTGACCAGTCCCACTGGAGTTTAATTATTATTTGTGGGTATGAAATAGGCTTCTACACCTGGTGAAGGATAATCTTGTGCTTCAAATAAACATTTAGTAGTTTGTTTCCAGTTACCAGGTTGTGAGCGCTCTATACTTGGGTTTAACAGAAGTATTTTTTAATGTCTTCATGTGCTCTTAAACATATCTTCACTATCTACCTTTCAATTCCCTCTTCTAAGTCCAAAATATACACCTTTAACCTTAAAAATATCGATAAGATTTGGATTTTACCTATAGGAAAAAGAGGCACTTTGTGAGAAAAGAAACCACCAGCATTTGTGACAAGTGTACGGGAAGCGTGGCTCATAGTTGGACATTTCGCTATACATCCCCGATGAGCTGCACCTCAGCTGAATGTTCTAGTGATGTGCAAATGAAACAGGGCATGAGAATCCTTTCTCATTTTGCCTCTCAGCCTTCACCAGTGATGGAATTCTGCCAGGGCCAGAGTTCAGGAAAGAACCCCTCATACTTCTCAGCATGAGGTGGAGCAAATGAACATGTTTCCACCCTGCACACTAGTCCTGGCATCCAGATTCCAACAGTACCCTGTAAGGTTTATGAAGCATTCAGAATTACAGTAGCATCAATCATTTCTGCTAAGCAGCCACTGTGGGTGGCTGTGTCTGGGGGAAAAATAGAGGATATATGCTTCAAACATTCTCATTTTGCCAGTCTCCTAAAAGGAGGAGGTTAGGTTCCTAACTCTAAGTCTTCTCACATTAATGTTCATGGCAGAACTCCCCTTGGATTAAATGGGAGTTTTTGGTTTTTGGCCCTGTCTTGCTTTTGAGTAGTTGGCACAACAGATATACCAGGAATATGCAGCTTTGAGGCCTCTAGCATTCCAATTTCCACTTAGATATTCAAACTCTCAACTTGCATATATAATCCTTTATGTCAACTGTTTCACGTTAAAAAGAGAGATATTTTTGGTTTGCTAAACACAGTTTCCTAAGGGCAAACCTGCTAATGATTAGCTGATGTAACAAAGCCCAAAAAAGTAACTTCTAGTACTGAAATAAACATTACCACGTCCATTAACCAACAGAGTAATTTCATTGTCTGATGGTATGTAGAACTGGGATTTGAAGAGTCTTTAGAAGGCAAATGATGCAACCATGAGACTACTTATGCTGAAGGCTGCCTTCGTGTGGCTCAGAATAAAAAAAATAATAATTGTTTTCATTTTTTGCTAATGATATTAATTGTAGTAATATTTAATGTGAAGATCTCAAAACGCTTAAGGAACAAGTCTCACAACACCCCTGTGAAGGATTGCATTATCTTATTAGACTAGTACCTTACTATGCTACAATTATTATATTATTATTATTATGTAGGGTGCTTACATCTCATTTATTTGCAGATTAGTTTATTAAGCACTGTACAAAATTAAACAGGGCAATGCTGGGTGTGACGGTTGCAGATCTCTCGAGACATCTAGACAGACTTATGTGCAGTGCTGGGGAGGAGCTAGTTGTTGCGGTATGTGCAGGTACCAGTGACATAGGGAAAAATAGGAGAGAGGTCCTGGAGGCCAAATTTAGGCTGCTATGTAAGAGATTAAAGTCCAGGACCTCCTGGGTAGCATTCTCCGAAATGTTTCTAGTTCCACGTGTAAGGCCAGTTAGACAGGCAGAACTGCAAGGTCTCAAAGCATGGATGAGATGATGGTGTAGGGAATAGAGTTTTAGGTTTATTAGGAATTGGGGAATCTCTTGGGAAAGGGGGGAGCCTAGGCAGGAAGGATGGGCTCCAGCTAATCCAAAACAGAACCAGGTTGCTGGCATGTAACATTAAAAGGTTGTAGAGGAGTTTTTAAACTAAAGCTGTGGGAAAGCTGACAGGTATGGAGGAGCACACACAGGGCCGTCCTTAAGATTTATGGTGCTCTAGGCGGGATTATTAAACTGGTGCCCCTATGCCCGACTTGCTCTTAGCAACACAAACATAAGCTTACAGTATTGGAAAACTTGCCACATGCACTTTATTAAAAACAGTTTAATTTAATTAAGCACACTGTAATGCTGATGGACTATACTTGCACTAAAAAAGTAACACTATAGAAAAAAATCTGATTTATTGACTGAATGATGCAAATAATGTATTTTTTTAAATTTGTCAACATTTTATTGGAAATTTCTATGAAGAGTTATTGAAACAAGGATTTGTTTTTAATTAAAAGCAATCTTTCTGGCTTTTTTGGCTGCAAAATCAGTAATAATGTCATCGTATGACAAAGACAAAGTGATGTCTTGTTCAATTGCAAGAATAGCAAGACCAGTCAAGCATTCCTGACTCATTGTAGAATGGAGATAGTTTTTAAAGAGCTTTAGTTTTGAGAAACTCCATTCTCCTGATGCTACTGTTACAGGAATTGTCAGTAGAATATGAGTGGCATGTACACATTAGGATATATGTCAACAAGTTTGCTGGTATGAATAAACTGTACAGTGTCCATCACCGATTTTGCATGTGACAACATTGATGACAATGTAGTCAATTCTTTGTACAGTTCAAGTCCATTTAAATCAAAACTATCGCTGTGCTTCAGGAGGCTCTCTAGGTTCTTGCACTTTGTCATTTGCTGCTTTTGTTTTCCTATTTCACTGAATTTATTTATGTCATACAAAAATCCAAACCGTTCATAGTGTATTTGTAAGGTATTAAACCTTTCATCAATGGCAGATATTGCTTTATCCATCACAACATTAAAAAATTCAACCTCAGATTTCTTTTCTGGATCGTCTATGGGCTCATCTGCTCCTTCATATTCCACTTGTTGTTTTTTCCTTGAAACTTGTGTCACGTTCGGACATGAAAATTTTGGTTCTACACCGAGTGCCTGTGCAAACTCTCTTGCTGTAACCTGTGCTTCTTTGAATCCATTTTCTCTGTATTTCACTAAAAAGTGTTGTGTGTTGTTTAGTAAGGTAAGTGTTGAATCAAGCTGCATCATTGGACTCTGCATTATTTTGCTTACACTTGAAATTTTAACAAGAATGTAATACCAGATTACGACAGATGTTAGAAACTTGAAGCTGGATATTTCAGAGGCCAATGACTGTGCTTCATTTTTAGCTTTTGGATCTCTGGCTTCTTCCGAAATAGCAACAAGTGCTTCGTAAACTTCCTCAGATTGATATCTCAATGTTTTTACACTTTCTACTCTGCTTTCTCAGCGTCTCAGATAGAGGCTTAACAGTAATATCATTGACATGTGCTTTGAATATTTGCTATCATGGAGTGGAAGCTGAAAAGAGCACGTAAAGGCGTTGCAGCAAACCAAAAAAAGATATAGCTTCTACAGAAGACTTGGCCATAACACACAAAATCAAATTAAGGCTGTGGCATGCACACGGAACAAAAAAAGCTCGTGGATTTTCTGCCAGCGATCTATTTTGCACGCCAGAAATGCATCCTCTCATATTGGCACCATTATCATAGCCTTGTCCTCTAATGTTCATTACTGACAATCCCATTCATTTTAGTTCATCAAAGAGAGCTTGAAGAAGTCCAAAACCTGTAGTGTCCTCTACTTCTAAAAATGTGATAAACGATTCTTTAACTGTAATCTGTGCCAAATCACTAATGTCGATAAATTTCACTACTAACGACATCTGTTCTTGATTACTTATGTCCAGAGTGCAATCTAGAATTATGGCAAAATATTTTGCCAAAGTAACCAATGAAACAATTTTGTCTCTCACTTTATCACTCATTAGCATGATCAGTTCATTTTGAATTCTTGGTCCCATGGTCATGGTCATGTATTTCATTTTCAGTTACTCTTCGTTGCCATTTTGGGGCTGGAATAATTTCTCAACGCTTCCTCTAAAAGCAAGATTATTTGGTGATAGATATTCAACAATAGATAATAGACATTCAAGAACACGACGCCAATGCTGCTTCTCTGACTCCAGCAATCTTTGATTTTGGGCATCAAGTCTGATTTTTTAACCTTACACTCAGCTCATACCATTTGTGCATTCTTTCAATGTGGTGTTGTGCCTTTTCATGTTGCGGTAATATGTGACTAAGATTTTTCCAATCATTAATACCCCTGGTTGCGATCTTAAAATTGCAACTATTGAAAATCTTGCATGGGAAACAAAATACAGCATCCTTGCATTTAGAGTACACAAGCCACCATCTGTTGACAATTTCACCATTAGAAAGTCTTTTGTAGTAATTGTTTTCTGTGAATTTCCTACCTCTAGTGTCTTTAGGATATTCAAGACCTTTTAGTCTCACAGGGCCTTTCTCAAGTATAATGGCACGTAATTCGTTGTTTAAAGATTGCGGTCATGCGCCAATGTCATCTATATCCCATGCTAGTACAGTTTCAACTGTTGTAATTTCTTGTTTTGTGTCTGCTTCTGTTTCAAATGATTGTTCCGTGTGTTGTTGCGTTTCTTCAGCTTCGTCTGCATAAAAATTTTCTTTGGCAGTTACTTGATGATCTTGATCAACTTTGTTGTTTTCATGACGTACAAACTTAAGTATAAAACCCTTCTGTGCTTGTATAGCTAATCCTATTTCATCTTTCCGTTTTCTTTTTTGTGACCCGGAAAGTTGTTTTCAATACGACATAACTTATAAGGGTGTTTTTTAAAGAAATAACTTTTTAAATTGTCAGATTATCAGAAATATTATTTAAAATAACTAATATAGGATAGCCGTGAGCCTGTGGCCTTGAGCTAGTGTGAAGACACCTCACAAGGCGCTCCACCCTGACTCAGACACAGTAGGGTTGGAAACCCATGTCATTTTTACAAAGCCACTTTTTAGTTTTAAATGTATAGTGGCCATCAGTCTTAATGTTAGTTACAACTCTATCAGCTGTATACTGTCAATAGATCAGTAACATTATCCAGTTTAATAAGCTGGGTTTCCAAGCATTGGGAAAATATAACCTTAGTTTTATTCCTAGGTAAAGCACAAAGTGACCAAAATGAAGTCAGCACAGAATCATCTCATCTAGATTAAGGTACCACAGAAATGTTACAGAAGTCCTATTGTGCCTTATTTTTGTTTGGAAAGACGTGAGCCATAGCAGCACATTTTGGGCACTGCCAAAAATACATGATAAATCACTGCCTCTAAAGTTCCATCAAAAACTGACATTTTCACAGCTCCAGCATGATCTGCTGCTCAGATTCTTCACAAGGAAGTGTCCCTGGCCTTTTTAACTCATATTAACCATGGATTTACTTTATGAAAGTTGGACAAAACATTGTGAAAATGTAAGACATTGACTGCCCAACCTCTGGGCTGGCAAAAGCTATCCTGACTCACTGGGAAAAAAAGCAAGAGAATTTTAGTACGACATATGGCCACTCTATACACTAGTAAGGAGATGAGATATTACAGTTGTTGGAGGGCTCTATTTAGCAGTAACAGGGCTATAGGAAAGTCAGTCAACATTTTTTGTTTCTCTGATGAAAACTGGCCCACTCCCTGCCCCATACCAAACTTGTCACAAATAATTGTCACCAACTTAGTTTTCTGTTTTTGGCTAAGATATTGATATTTTTTTAAAAAAATATTGAAATTGGATTCAGGATTGTTAGCAAGCATTTTTGGCAAACAAAGTTGTTAAATGACAATCTAAATGGCAACACAATACTGCTTTCATGCTTGGCTCACCCTCCCTCCCCAGCCTGCTGGTCCAACAGCTGCAGTAGAGGAGGAGCTAGGTGGAAAACTGCAGGACCCCAAAATCCACCTTTTGGGGTACAGAGTGGCAACAGCAGCAGAAAACCCTCAGGTCTGATCACACGCCAATGGGCACCATTGCCAGCCCAATGGACCATGGTGAAGTTAGCAGAGCATCTGATCTCAGGGACGGGGCACCCATCGAGCCACAGCAGCTCATCCTGCCCTGTGCAGCTCCCCCCGGATGAGATGGATCACTGCCAGCCCGGGGGGAAAGATGCACTCCCCAGCTAGGGTGACCAGCTGTCCTGATTTTATAGGGCCAGCCTTATATTTGGGGCTTTGTCTTATATAAGCACCAATTACCCCCCACCTAGGGTGACTACACAGTTAGTGTGAAAAATCAGGACAAGGGGTGGAGGGTAATAGAAGCCTATATAAGAAAAAGTCCCCAAAATTGGGACTGTCCCTATAAAAATGGGACATCTGGTCACCCTACCCCAACCCCCTGTCCTGATTTTTCACACATGCTACCTGGTCACCCTATCCCCAGCCCAGCCAGCTTAGTGTGATCATTCCAATTCAGTCCCTGTTGCTTGGGCTGGCTGCTGAGGAAGTGAGTCAATTTCAGTTTCACTTCCTCAGCAGGCAGACAGGCAGCCAGCATCCCACCGCCCCCCACCAGCAGCTTTTTCCCAACCAAGCCCTGCTTGGGGGGGGGGAAGGGGGAAAGGGAGGGGTGCTCCATGGGGGGGAAAGAATGCACGTTATGGGGGGCAACAAAGGATACTGCCAGAGCCACCCAGCCTGCCTCACCTCAGGCCGGGGAGAGAGTCACACTCACAGGTGAGTTCCTTCCCCCACCCCTTCCCAGAGACCCCAGCAGCCAATTCCCTCCCTCAGGCTGTGCTGCAGGCAGCACATTCGGCTTTCTCTAGGACCCAACCCTGCTCTTACATGCTCCACTGCTTCCTGTCCATCCGGGCTCCCGGCAGAATGGTGCCCCAGACGAACTGGTGCCCTAGGCAGCTGCCTATTCTGCCTATGGCTAAGGATGGCCTTGAGCATGCAGTTCAAACAGACATCCCATAGGGGAGCATCTATTAACAGGGATTCTCTGTATCCTTGTAAGGAAAAGAGGATAGAAGTGGATAAAGTACAGGTAGGAACTGAAGAGAAACAGTCGTGCAAAAAAGTCACCTTCAATTACATCACATGAAGGAAGACAACTAAAAAGTGACAAATTTTATAAGTGCTTCTACATGATTGAAGAAGTCTAATGCTAAGATGGGTGAATTTGAGTGTCTGGTAGTAAATGAGGATATTGATATAATAGGCAACACAGAAACTTGGTGGAATGACAATAATCAGTGGGACATGGTGGTGGCAGTTGGGTACAAAATATATAGAAATAACAGTAGGCCGTGATGATGGGGGAGTGGCACTGTAGATGAAAGAAAGCATAGAGTCAAATATAGTAAAATTTTCTATCCATAGAGATTCTATGGCACCATTTAAGTAATTAAAAATGACTTAAGTGGTACCATAGAATCTCTATGGGTAGAAATTCCATGCTTGAATAATAAGAATATAGGAATATACTATAGGAATATACTACCAACCACCTGACCAGGGTGGTGATGGTGCTTGTTAAATGCTCAGGAAGATTAGAGAGGGTATAAAATAGAAAACTCAGTAATAATGGGGAATTTCAGCCATCCCCATATTGACTGGGTACATGTCATCTCAGGACGAGATGCAGAAATAGTTTCCAGACATCATTAATGACAGCTTTTTGGAGCAGCTAGTCTTGGAACCCACAAGAGGAGAGGCAATTCTTGATTTAGTCCTAAGTGGAGCACAACATCTTGTCCAAAAGGGCTGAACCACTCAATAATAGCAACCATAATATAATTAAATTTAATGTCCTGGGGAGGGGGGGATACCAAAGAAGTCCATCACAGTAGCATTTGATTTCAAAAAGGGGAACTACAGAAAAATGAAGAAGCTAGTTAAATGGAAATTAAAAGGAACAGTCACAAGAGTGAAATACCTGCAAGCTGCATGGAAACTTTTAAAAAACACCATAATAGAGGCTCAAATTAATGCCTCAAATGAAAAAGAATGGCAAGAGGACCAAAAAATTACCACCATGATTAAATAGAGTAAAAGAAGCGGTTAAAGGCAAAAAGGCATACTTTAAAAACTGGAAGTCAGATTCTACTGAGGAAAAGAGAATGGAGCATAAACTCTGGCAAGTCAAGTGTAAAAGTATAATGGGGGAGGCCAAAAAAGAATTTGAAGAGCAACAAGCAAAAGACTCCAACTAATGGCAAAAAATTCTTTAAATACACCAGAAGCAGCAAGCCTACCAAACAGTGTGGTCACTGGATGATCGAGTTGCTAAAGGAGCAGTCAAGGAAGACAAGACCATTGCGGATAATCTAAGTGGATTCTTTGCATTGGTCTTAACTGCAGAAGATGTGAGGGAGATTCCCAGACCTGAGTCATTCTTCTTAGGTGACAAATCTGAGGAACTGTCACAGATTGAAGTGTCATTAGAAGAGGTTTTAGAACAAATTGATAAATCAAACTGTAATAAGTCACCAGAACTAGATGGCATTCACCCAAGAGTTCTGAAGGAACTCAAATATGAAATTGCAAAACTACTAACTGTGGTATGTAACCTATTGCTTAAATCAGCTTCTGTATCAGATGAGTGGAACCAATGTGACGCCAATTTTTAAAAAATTCCTCAGAGGCAATCCTAGCAATTACAGGCCATTAAATCTAACTTCAGTACCAGGCAAATTGGTTGAAATTATAGTAAAGAAAGAATTATTAAATACATAGATGATCATGATTTGTTGGGGAAGAGCCAACCCAGCTTTTGTAAAGGGAAATTATGCCTCACCAATCTATTAATTCTTTGAAGGGGTGAACACACATAGACAAGAATGATCCAGTGGATACAATGTATTTGGACTTTTGGAAAGCCTTTGACAAGGTCCCTCACCAAAGGCTCTTAAGGAAAGCAAGCAATCATGGTATAAGAGGGAAGGTCTTCTGATGGATCAGTAACTGGTTAAAAGACAGGAAACGATGGGGTAGGAATAAATGGTCAGTTTTCAGACTGGAGAGAGGTAAATAGTGTCCTCCAGGGAACTGTACTGGAATCAGAGCTGTCCAACATATTCATAAATGATTTTGAAAAAGGGCTAATCAGTAAGGTGGCAAAATTTGCAGATAATATGAAATTACTTAAGATTAAGTTCAAAGCAGACTGCGAAGAGTTACAAACGGATCTCACAAAACTATGTGACTGGGCAACAAAATGACAAGATGAAATTCAATGTTGATAAATGCACAGAAATGCATATTGGAAAACACAATCCCAACTATACATACAAAATGGTGGGGTCTAAATTACTTGTTACCATGCAAGAAAGAGACCTTGGAGTCACTGTGGAGAGGTCTCTGAAAACATCCTCTCAATGTGCAGTGGCAGTCAAAAACTAACAATGTTAGAAACCATTAGGAAAGGGATAGATAATAAGACAGAAAATATCATAATGCTGCTATATAAATTCATGGTACAGGCACACCAGGAATGCTGAGTGTAGTTCTGGTCCCCACCAGATATATTAAAAATGGAAAAGGTGCAGAGAAGGGCAACAAAAATGATTATGGGTCTGGAACAGCTTCAAGATGAGGTGCGATTAAAAAGATGGGCTATTCAGTTTGGAAAAGGGACAACTAAGGGGGAATAGGATAGAGGTCTATAAAATCATGAATGGTGTGGAGAAAGTGAATAAAGGAGTGTTATTTATAGAATCCTAGAACCATAGAGTTAGAAGGGATTGGAAGGGTCATCTAGTCTAACCCCCTGATGGAGAATTTGTTGTGTCTAAACCATCCAAGACAGATGGTTATCCAGCCTCTTTTTTACTCTTTCACATAACACAAGAACCAGGGGTGACCCAATGAAATTAATAGGCAGCAGATTTAAAACTAACAAGGGAAAGTGCCTCTTCATAGAACACACAGTCAACCTGTGGAACTTGTTGCCAGAGGACGTTGTGAAGGCCAAAACTATAATTGGCTTTAAAAAAGAACTAGATAAATTCATGGAGGATAGGTCCACCAATGGCTATTTGCCAAGATGATCAGGGACACAGCCTCATGCTCTGGGTGTCCTTTGGCCTCTGTCAGATGCTGGGAGTGGACAACAGGGGATGGATCACTTGATTGGCCTGTTCTGTTCATTCTCTTTGAAGCATCTGGCACCGGCCACTGTCAGAAGACAAGATAGGACTAAATGGACCGTTGGTCTGACCCAGTATGGCCATTCTTATAAGATCTATGTGTATATGTTCGATTTTGATACCATCATGTATGACAGTGGTCCCAAGGTTATTTAGGCAAATACACTGGTTTACTGTCCTAAGATATCGAACAAATATTAGTAAAGCCATCATTTCCCATTCTTTGTACAAGCTCTAACCATATTTCTTGGATGTTACATAGGCAAAACTACAGTGTGGGTTAGAGAATACACAAAGAAGTAGGAAGAACACTCGAGCTCCGCAGAGGGACATCATTGTGCATCATTAAGGTATGGAGCTGGGAGCTTAGAACACCAGTCACAAACCCCTGAAGTATCAGTACTGGAAGGAATGAGTGTTTGGGAGCCACTGTTGTATGTGCCTTACTGATGCTCTACAGCCAAAATTCTTCTGAAATAAATGTAGTCAAACTTTACTAATTCTGGGTCACTGAGAACGAAAATGATGCTTAAAATTGTTGATTGGCTCTAGTTTTCAAGATATGCTATTGGGTCAGTATATATGACCCTTGACTTGGGAATGGCGGAGGATAAGTGATTTATAAAGGGAAGGGATCTCAATTTAAACCAGAAATGACTAAAATACATCTTTGACTGGATCTATGAATAAATCTATGACTGGGTTTGGACAGTACTTGCTTTTTAGGCAAAACAATGAATGATGCAATCTGAAGCTGGTATTGCGTCATACATGATATGAATTGCATCATGTTATTCCTAGAAGTCATGGATGATGCAATCATAACGAAGCTTACATCACTCTGCTGAACAAATTGCCCTATATCAGCTGTAGAAATAATACAGTGCCGTGCTCTCTTATTTATAGACTCATAGACATTAAGGTCAGAAGGGACCATTATGATCATCTGGTCTGACCCCCTGCATGCTGCAGGCCGCAAGACCCTTCCCTGTACTCTACCGTTGAAGTCCCCAGTCCTGTGTTTTAGTGATTTCAATCGGCTGAGACCCTCCTGCTAGTGATCCCTGCCCCATGCTGCGGAGGAAGGCGAAAAACCTCCAGAGGCTCGGCCAATCTACCCTGGAGGAAAATTCCTTCCCGACCCCAAATATGACGATCAGTAATACCCCGAGCATATAGGCAAGAGTCTCTAGCCTGACCCTTGTTGGCCATTATGTTGTTCATGTACCATTGCTTGGTTTTCCTTGGCTACTATGTTTTATCATTAAACCATTCCCTCCATAAACTTATCCAACTTAATCTTAAAACCAGACAGGTCCGTTGCCCCTACCGTTTCCCTCGGAAGGCCGTTCCAATATTTCACCCCTCTGATGGTCAGAAACCTTCGTCTAATTTCTAGCCTAAACTTTCCCCCGGCCAGTTTGTATCCATTCGTTCTCGTGTCCACATTAGTACTAAACTGGAATAATTCCTCTCCCTCCCTTGTATTAACCCCTCTGATATATTTAAAGATAGCAATCATATCCCCCCTCAGCCTTCGCTTTGTCAGACTAAACAACCCAAGCTCCTCTAATCTCTTTTCATACGACAGGTTTTCCATTCCTCTGATCATCTTAGTCGCCCTTCTCTGCACCCGTTCCAGTTTGAGTTCATCTTTTTTAAACATTGGAGACCAGAACTGCACACAGTACTCCAAATGAGGTCTCACCAGCGCCTTATACAACGGAAGCAGGACCTCCCTATCTCTACTAGATATACCTCGCCTAATACATCCCAAGACCGCATTGGCTTTTTTCACCGCCACGTCACATTGCCGACTCATAGTCATCCTGCGGTCCACAAGGACCCCTAGGTCCTTCTCCTCTTCCGTTACTTCTAACCAATGCGTCCCCATCTTGTAACTAAAATTGTTATTATTCGTCCCCAAGTGCATAACCTTACACTTTTTACTATTAAATTTCATCCTATTTCTAATACTCCAATTCACAAGCTCATTCAAGTCTCCCTGCAGAGTATCCCTATCCTCCTCCGAGTTTGCAACTCCTCCCACCTTCGTATCATCCGCAAACTTTATCAGACCACTCTTGCAATCTGTCCCGAGGTCAGTTATAAATAGATTAAATAAGATGGGTCCCAAAACCGAACCTTGAGGCACTCCACTAGTAACCTCCCTCCAACCCGACAATTCACCCTTTAATACGACCCGCTGCATTCTCCCCATTAACCAATTCCCTATCCACCTCTGGATTTTCATATCGATCCCCATGTTTTTCATTTTAACCAATAGTTCCTCATGGGGTACTGTATCAAACGCTTTACTGAAATCCAGGTA
Organism: Trachemys scripta elegans; assembly: GCF_013100865.1. Classification (NCBI taxonomy): domain Eukaryota; kingdom Metazoa; phylum Chordata; order Testudines; family Emydidae; genus Trachemys; species Trachemys scripta. Next base: position 61,998,553 of record NC_048299.1, on the reverse strand, counting down.
AATTAGGTCCACCGCATTTCCCTTATCTAATAAGTCCGTTACTTTCTCAAAGAAGGAGATCAGATTCGTTTGGCACGATCTGCCCTTCGTAAAACCATGCTGTAATTTATCGCATTTGCCATTAACTTCAAGGTCCTCAACTAGTTTCTCTTTCAGAATCTTCTCCAGCACCTTGCACACTACTGATGTTAAACTAACAGGCCTATAGTTACCCGGGTCACTTTTTTTCCCTTTCTTGAAAATAGGAACCACATTGGCTATTCTCCAGTCTAACGGGACTACCCCCGAGTTTACAGATTCATTAAATATAGTCGCTAATGGGCCTGCTATTTCCCGCGCCAATTCCTTCAATATTCTCGGATGAAGATCGTCCGGTCCACCCGACTTAGTCCCATTAAGGCGTTCTAGTTTTGTTTCTACCTCGGATGCAGTAATCCCCCATCCCGTATGCCCCTCTGTAACGGTGCTAGTATCCCTAATACCTTCATTGGCCTCATTAAACACCGATGCAAAATATTCATTGAGATATTGCGCCATGCCTAGATTATCTTTAATCTCCTCTCCGGCTATAGTCTTCAGCGGTCCCACTTCTTCTTTCTTTGCTTTCTTCCTATTTATATGGCTGTAAAACCTCTTACTATTACTTTTAATTCCCCTCGCTAAGTCCAACTCTTCCTGGCCTTTGGCCTTTCTCACTCTATCTCTACATTCTCTGACTTCGCTAAGGTAAGTTTCCTTACTGATCCCTCCCCTCTTCCACTCTTTGTACGCTTTCTGTTTTTTCCTAATCGCCCCTTTCAGCCGGTCGCTCATCCAGCTCGGTCTAAGTCTCTTGCTTAGTAATCTTTTTCCCTTTTTGGGGATACAGGCCTCTGACAGCTCTTGCATCTTTAACTTAAAGTAATCCCAGGCTTCTTCTGCCTTTAGGTCCCTTAATACGTTTGCCCAATCCACTTCCCTTACCAGTCCCCTTAATTTGTTAAAATTGGCCTTTTTAAAATTATAAACCCTAGTCTTTGACTTAATTCTGGTACTCTTTCCATTTAGTTTAAAGCGAATTAGCTCATGATCACTGGAGCCCAAGTTGTCCCCCACTACCACTTCCTCAACAAGGTCCTCACTACTTACCAGAATCAAATCTAAAATGGCCTCCCCCCTCGTCGGCTCAGCTACCACTTGATAAAGGAATTGATCCGCAAGCACATCTAGGAACATCTGAGCCCTATTATTGCTACTAGCGTTTGTTCCCCAATCTATATCCGGGAAGTTAAAGTCCCCCATAATGACACAGTTTCTATTAGTATTTACCTCCCTTAATACATTAAACAATTCCTTATCCATATCCTGGGTCGATCCCGGCAGTCTATAGCACACCCCAAGCACTATCCCCGGAGAGGCTCTAGTAGTACTTTTACCCAGCTTGAGTATTGCCCAGACGGACTCTGTATTATCTATTCCATCCACTATTATTTCTTTACAGCTTATTTCACTATTGACATACAATGCCACCCCCCCCCCTTTTCCCTTATCCCCGTCTTTCCTAAACAGCGCACACCCCTCCATACCTGTGTTCCAGTCGTGACTGCCATTCCACCATGTTTCAGTTATTCCTACGATATCCGGTTTCAATTCTCGGACCAAGAGCTCCAATTCCTCCATTTTATTACCTAGGCTTCTCGCATTGGTGTACAAACAGCCTAATATATGTTGTTTAGCCTGTCTCCCATTACTAGCACTGTATGTTGCGCTCCTCTTTGTGTTCGTCCCCCCTGTCCCTCCTATGTCCAATCTCATTTCCCCGGCTATGTCTCCTCTTATTACACTCAGTTTTTCAATACCGGAAACTGGCGTGGAGATTAACTGTGCATCTCCCAACCATCTCCCCAAACTTCCTAGTTTAAAGCTCTTTTGATAAGATGAGCCAGCCTCCCTCCCAGAAGTCTATTTCCTTCCCTACTCAGGTGAAGCCCATCCCGCGAGAACAGGTGTCTGTCCCCGAAAGCCTCCCAGTGGCCATACATCCCAAAGCCCTCCTTATAGCACCACTCCCTTAGCCAACTATTTATCCTCGCAATCCTATCAGCCCTTTGGTGCCCTTCCCTCGGAACAGGCAGAATCCCACTAAAGATAACCTGAGCCTCTATCTCCTTGAGAGTCTTCCCCAGCCTGGCATAATCTCCCTTGATTCTCTCTAACGAGAACCTTGCCGTGTCATTCGTTCCCACATGAAGGATTATCAAGGGGTTCTTACCTGCTCCTTTCAGGATCCTTTTCAACCGCAGGTCCACATCGCGTATCTTTGCACCCGGTAGACAGCACACCCTTCTGTTCTCCGGGTCCGCCCTGGTCACAGGCCTGTCCAATCTCCTCAGTAAAGAGTCTCCAATTACATACACCTGCCGTCGCCTGGCAACAGTGCGATCTAGTAATCTAGTCTCCGATCCCTCTAGTCCTGACCTGTGTCTGCTCCTATCTTCCCTTATGCTCCCCCTTATGCCTTCCTGTATCCTCTGGTGGCCCATAATTGGTGCTGTCTCCATCAACTCCTCCCCCCCTCTCTCTCGGACTAGCCGCTCTTCTCTTCTTCCTCACCCTCCCACCTTCAGTCATCACCTGCTGCCCCTCTACCTCGTTCTCCAAACACTCAAACCTATTCCTGAGTTCTATTCCCCCCTCACTGGCCCTCCTTTTCCTTGGCCTACTTCTCACAGTCACATGCCTCCACTTCCCTGGATCTCCTCCTTCCATTCCCCTCTCGCTGTCATCTACTACTGCCTCCTCCTGCACCCTAGAGCCTTCCTCTTCAGCCCCGCCTTGCCCATCCTCCATCAGCTGCTCAAACCCCCGCCTAAACTCCACCAGGGTCTCTACCTGCATCTCCAGCCCCTTAATCTTTTCCTCCAGTAACACTATAAGGCGACACTTCATACACACATACCTTTGTTCCGGGTCTCCTGCTAGGACTATATACATACCACAGCTTCCACATGCAGCCATCTGCATTCTGTCTGCTGCTGCTGCTTGGCTCATGGCTGCTGCAGTTTCTGCCCACAGCACCTGGGGCCACGGAGCACACGACACGCCCCGCCCTCCTGTCTCCCCCTGCAAACTCCCTCTCAAACTCCCCTGTTAGCCGCCCTGTTGGCTGCCGCTGCTCGCAGCTGCCTGGCTGGGCGGCCGCTTTTATGGGCCCCTTGATCAGCCAAGCCCCGCCCCCTGCTCAGGCCTCGGCGTCCGTCCCAGCACCCAGCCCCTGCCGGCCCCTACAAACCAAAACAAACAAACACACAAGAACACCCAGGAACACCCAGGACAGATGCAAATACAGGTACCTTCTCCTCCAATGAGAACTCCCTCTCAAACTCCCCTGTTAGCCGCCCTGTTGGCTGCCGCTGCTCGCAGCTGTGTGTGTTGTCAGTGTTTGATTTTGCAAAGGGACACATTTCTGTTTAGCCAAAGTGAGCAGAGATGCCTTGTACTTGTGTGAACAGTGCAGATAACTTCTGCTATGTTTGTGGTGAAGTGACTTTTGCATCACAAAAGCGCAGTATAACCACTATGGTTAAGAAAGCCTGTCATCTTTATTTTGGCTGCAAAACTGGAGATCAGGACAAGAGGGGGCCCCACACATATGCTGCAACACTTGTGCAACAAATCTTCACCAGCGGTTGAACAGGAAAAGGAAATCTATGCCTTTTGCAGTGCCAATGATTTGGAGACAGCCAACAGATCATACCAGCAATTGTTACTTCTGCATGGTGCCTCCAGTTGGGAAAGGTGTGTCAAAGAAGAAAAAGTGGACTGTGCATTATCCAAACATTCCATCAGCTATACGCCCAGTACCCCACGGAGAAGGACTGCTGGTTCCTGATGCACCAGAATCATTCTCACTTGAGTCAGACAAGGAAGAGGATGAAACTTCTGGTCCTGAACCATCAATGTCACAGGACCCACATTTTCTCCCATCCTCCTCCTCTGAACCACACCTCATAACACAAGGTGAACTGAATGACCTTGTCAGGGATTTGGAACTACCCAAGAGTAAGGCAGAGTCTGGGCTCCAGACTACAGCAGTGGAATCTCCTAGCAGGTGATGTTAGGGTTTCCATGTTCCGTGACCGTCAAAAGGATCTTGTCCCATTCTTCTTCATGGAAGGTGATCTTGTAGCCTGCAACAACATCGAT